>NC_138769.1:92636788-92666788 GCF_965119305.1 Pelophylax lessonae
GTGGGGTTAATCATTACACCATAAATTCTTTCACTTGATTAACAACATTTCCAAATACATGGATTTGACTTGAAGCGTATCTATGGTCAAAATGTAAAATTATATTTTTATTTCCACAATGCATTTCAATTATTTCTAACCTACTTCTATTAATTAGAACACTCATGTTTGTTAACTAACTTAGAGAAGCTCTCCACGCATTTACTTCCCTTAATTCTGTGACATGTAGTCACTATGTCCTGTGAGTAGGCCCTCACATGTCACAGAGCCTGCCTTCTGAACTACTGAGGTGCTGAGAGGAGCTGGAGTCTGCGCAGAAATCCCTGCTTGCAGGCAGAAAGGTACCATGGGACATGTAGTCCAATGAATTTAAAAGCATCCCAAAGGAATGAGCAGAGGAGAAGCATGCAGGAAATCCAGTTAGTTGCAGAAAGAGATGAGCAACAGACAGGCAGAGCTTGGAACATAAAAGGCGATTTTTCAAGTAAGCTTTGTTTTATCTTTGGCATTAGGGGGTAAGAAAAGAATGCACATTTTCCTCTTTAAACTCCATTCTTTGCAGGTTTCTTGTTTGGCATGGGGCAAATGTTTTTTTTTTTACCTCTTTACAGCATCATAAATCAGTAATAATGAGAGTACTACATGTGGTGTGTTCTACTCACCATCAATGCAGGTCACAGCAGTGGGCATGCAGGACATAAGGTGTGAGATGCACTGGAATAAAAGTAACTCCTTTTCCTCTTTACTTAAGAATGGAGAAAGACACTGGATGGTGTGCAAGGAGCCTTGTGTCACAGGAAAGTAACTGATAGGAAACAAATATATGCTGCATTAGAACTATATATGCTGCATTAGAACTATATATTAAAGTGAATGTAAACCCTCATCTTGAAAAACAAACAGTTCAGTTTAAAATAGAAATGAAAGGCCAAACATTTGTGTATACGTATAAAAAAAACATTATAATGACTTTTTTCCCCCCTTTTTTATAAGTGATCATATACCCTCTGTCCTAAGCTGCATAAGGAGCTCAGAGAGGCGAGGAAGGAGAAACAGCAGCACAGTGACCTTCCCAGTGAATGGCTCCAAAGGTGGTGGGGGGGGGGGGATTTATGTCAGGACAAGTCTGCTGATAACTGGAGGAGAGCAGCTAGAAAACTGGCCAGCTGTGCTCTCCTGCTCAGTGTGGTCAGTTTTTGATAGGAAAGCAGAGGGACTGGCAGGAACACCAGGGATTTCACACAAAGGAAGCAATACAAAGAGAACAGGATACTTTTTCATACGGTATAGCGGTCACATATCAGGAATATGAAATGTTGGGTTTACATATTCTTTAAATAATCTAAGGGCTCGTTCACACCAGGTGCACTGGAGGAACGCGTGCAAAATTGCGTGTTTTTCTGTACCACATAAAAATGCACTGCCCTGTAGACACACATGGATGACATTAATTCTTAATGGCAACCCCGCTTATTAAGCAAATGCACGCCAAAATGCATGGAAGTAAAGTACCATGTGTTATGGTGTGGCACGATTTTAAAGCGGAGCTGGTACTTTTCTTTGCACATTTCTCATGCATAGGGCAGCCCACTGAAATCAATAGAAGCATGCAAAAAAGTGCACGGGCATGGACATGGATGCATCTCATGGTGTGAATGAGGCTTAACTCCTCTGGCCATGCAAAAATATGCGGTTTTGGCACACTGGAAGGGTAAATATGGCTCTTTAGTGTGTCTCTCTCTATAGACACATATTCAAATCAATCAGAAGAGTACAAGAGCAGATAAACAAAATACTGTATGCCAAAATTGCAAAACGTACTATAACAGTTTTTGGTGTTCCTATGAAAAGACAAAACTAAAAACGTATCTACTTATAACCAAGTTATTAAAAAGTGCTGAAATTTAGGTCAGGGTTTGTTTTTTTCTATTTTTAGTCTCCAGTTGGAGAGATGCCTCTTCACTAGAGACAGATCAGGAAGTAAGAGGAATTCCACATTAGCTAGATGTCCCCATTTCTTCTACTCCAGTTGTGACAACTGTAAAAAAGGTAGCATTTCCCCTTTTCTGCCAACTAACCAAAACAGCTTAGTATTTACATATACTGTGGATATAAAAAGTCTACACACCTGTTAAAATATCAGATTTCTGTGATGTAAAAAAAAAAAACGAGACGAAGATAAATCATTTCAGAACTTTTTCAACCTTTAATGTGACCTAAAAACTGTACAGCTCAATTGAAAAACAAACTGAATTCTTTTTTTTTTTTGGGGGGGGGGGGGGGGGGAGGGTGTATACAGTGCAGTGTGTGTCATGTGTTGGTGTATATAGTAGTGATCGACCAATGTCGTTTTTTTACCGCCAATACAGATTTTTTGGTAATCGGATATCGGTATCGGCAGATATTTATTTTTTAATGTCTACAGGTACATGGTGGAGGGATCTGGGGGTCTAAAAGACCCCAAACCCCTCCTCTGCACTTAAAAGCATTCAAAACGCCAAGATTGGCTGTTTTGAATGCTGTACGTTTTTAAATTTGGCGCCGCCAGTACCCGGAAGCGATGTCATGTCACGACATCACTTCCAGGTACTCAGTGGTGCCGAACTCAAAGAAATGGAGACCCGGTCAGATGGCGGCGGTGAATGTGGGACAGGAGAGCCAGGCGAGCTGCGGAAGGCTGCAGAGGGGGGGGGGGGGGTGGGCGTGACCTCCCACTCCTTGGAATGACAGCCGAGCGGCATCACCCCGGTACATGCACTTTCCCGAAATATCAGTAAATCAAAAGGCCGATTCCGATATATCGGAGAAAGTGATTGGCTTTGCCGATAATCAGTCGATCCCTAGTATACAGTGCAGTGTGTGTGTCACGTGTTGGTGTATACAGTGCAATGTGTGTATCATGTGTTGGTGTATACAGTGCAGTGTGTGTGTGTCATGTGTTGGTGTATACAGTGCAGTCTGTGTATCATGTGCTGGTGTATACAGTGCAGTCTGTGTGTGTCATGTGTTCTGCAATGACTTCTCCCTCCCTATCTACCCCAAAACAAGGCTTGGAAGAGAGGAGCTGCTGCAGTCTGCAGAAGGCTGTGAGGGATGGAGGCGGTGCTGGGAGGCATGGGGGCGGTGCTGGGAGAAACAGGGGCGGGTTTCCTAAAAACTAGGTTGAATTTCACACAGAGACCAACAACCTTTTCAGTTCAGCAAGAAAAGCATTGTCAGTGAAGAACAGGAAGTGGCTGATTGTCTGGCTCAGATTAGATTTTCTAAGCTACACAATCAGCAAACCTAAAAACGAATAATATCAAAGTTAAACATATTTACCATACTAATCATGTGCAAATTTTCAATTTTGACTAGAATTCCCCTTTAAAGTCACTACGCTGTGTCCCTTGTGCTGACTCCTCTTTTAATAGGCAAAACCTTACTTTGTCTATGCCCCCCACCACCACCACTGTAATCTTCCGATGCAGCAGAGATTGACAGAACAGTGCAGCTGTCACAAGCTCTCATCAAGAGTGCCCAACTATGCCCACCCTTTCTGCCCATCTTCACCGGTCACAGCTTCTATGAATGAAACAGAATCTATCAAAGAAGAAAGAGGACCTTTTATATATCTGCCTATCCTCCATTCATAGATTGTGTTTCATTTACAAATCAAAACAGCTGAGCAGAAGGGGGGGGGGCATAGTCGGGAACACTTGAGGCCTGCGACAGCTCCCAGAGTTATTTAACCCCCACTGCACCTGGAGATTATGACAGCGGGGGCAAAGGTGGAGGTTAAATTCACATAAACAAAATGGGCATGAGCACAAGGGACACTTCGGACTAACTAAGTCTCTAATTTTTGCCTTTTTTTCTTTTGGCTGTATTTAGGCTTTAAACCTTATTAGCACCCAGGGAACGAGGACCCAACTGACCTGTGTGTGCTTGTAGCCAGCACCTTCAGAGCTTCTTGTCCAGGATTACTCAACTGAATATGTTTATGAAGGGTCAGAGACCACAATGTACCACTTTCTAATGACCTGTTAAACAGAAGAAATAGGTTATGAAGAAAACATTAAATAACAAATATTAATCATACACTGAGTGTATCAGAACAGCCTGCCACTTTTGCTGCATAAAACTGCCTGTTTTATACAGCAAAAGTGGTAAATATCATGTATGTGAAGGTTTCCATTTATCCAGGTCATCATATAGCTTGCAGTTCATCACATTCAACTTGACTCGCTCTGTAATGTTAAAGACGTTTCATAGCATCTCTCTTCTTGTTCTTCAGTGTCAATGAGTGTCAGAAAGATTCCCCAGCATTTATATCCACACAGGTAGCACCGACGCCTTAATACAATCACCTTGGAATGTTTAAATGTTGACTGTCCTAGAACAGGATGGGAAGTGTGGAATCTCCCTGTTCTAGTTATATAATCCCATCCTTGGTGTTCGGAAGTCTGTGTAAGTGTTAATTTCTCAATTTATATGGGTAATAGTTTAAATAGTTGTCAAATCACCAGGGTAGAGATGGCTAAATGGCATTATATGTGGAAAACATTTGGTGTTGAAGGCCCCTGTGCATCTTCAGGGATGGTTGTTCCAGTTTGACATAGATGGCCTCTTTTACGCCTTTTGTCATCTTGGTCCAAAAATCAGTGGACAAACATCAGGTTTACACAGGAAGAGGTAAAGAATAAAAAAATTCCCCTTTTTGGACTGTGTGTTACCTGTCAAGGACAGGATGACTTGGATATTGAAGTCTACAGAAAAACTACCCACACAGACCAATATATGGTTTTCAACTTTCACGGCCCACTAAACACTTTTGGGGGTTTTTGGGCTGAGATATTACCAACAGAGTCTACAGACAAAGGAAAAAAGACATCTCAGGAATTCTTTGAAAGTTTGCGGCTATCCAGACTATGCTTTCGGTAAAACATAAAGTCAAGTAAAAAACATAAGACTACAAGTAGAAGTATAACACACAGAGTAATGCTGGCCATACACTAGCCAAAAAATCGTTCAAAAATCTGTGATTTGGTCCAGTTAATGGGCACAAATAGAAAATCGGTTTTAACTTTTCAGACCTGAAAAATCGAAGGAACAGTTTGAAAAATTCTGCCGAACAAACGATTAATTGAAAGAATAATGTGTTTCTTGCCTGAACTGTTTGCACTAGGTATATGTGACAAACTGAACGAAAAACTGATTAACTTAGGTCCATTGAACAATTTATCGTTCGAAATTCGATCATTATATGATGGCACGATCGTCTGCTCTCACATTTTTTCATTTGTCGAAAATGAGTTTGAACGATTTTTCAGCTAGTAGGATGGCCAGCTTAATAGTCATCCCATATGTATGCTCAGTATCTTTAACATTGCATTCCTGTGTCCTTTAGACCCCATTCACACTAGCGCGACTTATCAGGCGACTTGGTCGCCTGACAAGTCGCGGTGGGTCGCCTGCCATTGATTAGCACAGGACCCGTTCTAATAGGAGCGACACAAGTTGCTCCGACTTAGAAAAAGGGTCCTGTACAACTTTGGGGTGACCTGGAGGCGACTTGCATTGACTTCAATGATATGAAGTCCGTGCATGTCGCGCTGAGGTCACAGGTCGCCCCAGCAAGTCACGTCGCCCCTGTCTGAACGGTGTCTTAGGCTTAGCAATACACGGTCATACATAGGGAGGACACATTCTACAGGCCAAGACTAAGCAGTGTTCCAAAACATTAAGAAAAAGGGACACTCTTTCAAGAACAGCGAGGTAAACATTTTGGACATTGTTCGCAAAATGCATGAAACAGGCCATCTATGTCAAACTGGTACATTCATCCCTGAACAAGGGTAGGGGCCTTCAACACCCTCTGCCTTTCACATATAAATGCCGCTTTAACACCTCTACCCTGATGATTGAAAACAATTCACATCTTTAACAAAGTAAATTGAGGAATTACTACACACGCAGCCTCCCTGACATCAAGGATGGGATTATTTAACTAGAATACGAGGTGTGACAACTTAATTCCCAGATGCCGGATGTGTTTTTTTTTTTTTATCACAAGGGGATAGTTCACGAGGAGTTCATAGAACATGGCACAATGATCAACCAATATTGTTACTTGGAAATTCTGAAAAGGTTACAGGAATCTATTCGGAGGAAAAGACTGAAACTCTGGCCTGATAAGTGGATTCCCCACCACTACAATGCTCCTGCGCCAACATTTTTTATAGTCAATTCAGGGAATTAAATCTCCACACCTTCTAAGGGGATTCCACCACTTTCACATCTACTATCCTGTTCTTGGACAATCAATATCAAAGCATCCCATTGTGACTGGATTAAGGTGTTGGTTACCTGTGTGGATATCAATGCTGGGGCATGTTCCTGACACACATCAGAAATGAAGAACAGAATTGGAGAAACTTTGAAGTCTCTTCAGCATTACAGAATAAGTCCAGTTGAATGTGACTTCTACCAGCTGTAAACCATCATATATAAAAGAGAATTACCTGGTATACAAGAGTTCTAGGAGGCCAGGGAGATGGTTACCAAGTTCTACGACTCTGTCATGTGTTATGTCCATAGCGCGGAGCATGTTGCAGCATTCTGTAAGGGTAGCTGGAGGTCCCTCAAGCTCATCACACCATTGTAAGCTATAAAGCATTTCGGCAACTAGGCAAACATCACAGACAATAAGGGTGTGCATTAATTATGTGAACATGTAACTGATCAAATTATTCTTTACACCTTTGTATGCATGTGTTCTTTTCACGACTGGGTCTCTAAGCACACTCACGCACACATGTAAAAAGAAATTTAGGCTGTAATCTGGCTTTATGAAGCACATGGTACCCACACTGCATTCCCTCATTATATACCTATTACAGCTGTCATAGGAACATACAGTGCCTGGAAAAAGTATTCAGACTCCTTAAAAATTTCCACATTATATCATGTTACAACCAAAAACGTAAACTTATTTTATGTGATAGATCAACACAAAAGTGGCACATAATTGTGAAGTGGAAGGAAAATGATAAATGGTTTTCAAAATGTTTTACAAATAAATATCTGAAAAGTGTTGTGTGCATTTATACTCAAATTACAGCTGCAAGTCTTTTTGGATATGTCTCTATCAGCTCTGCACATCTAGGGAGTGAAAATTTTGCCTATTCTTCTTTGCAAAATAACTCAAGCTCTGTCAGTTTGGATGGAGAGTGTCAGCAATTTCCAAGTCTTGCCACAGATTCTCAATTAGATTTAGGCCTGGACTTTGACTGGGCCATTCTAACACATGAATATGCTTTGATCTAAAACCATTCCATTGTAGCTCTGGCTGTATGTTTAGGGTCGTTGTTCTGCTGGAAGGTGAAAATCCTCCCCAGTCAGGGCCGGTGCTTCCACTAGGCAAACTAGGCAGCCGCTTAGGGCGCATTGCCACCTAGGGGCGCAGCCAGGAGTCGGCACTCTCTCTCCATCATGAATGATTATTGTGAGCTGAGGGGAGAGGTGGCGGTAGGGGAGGAAGAAGGGACAGAGAAAGATGCCAGGTGTCTTGGGCAGTGGCAGAACTATCAGGCCCTGGCTTTCCACCACTGTTGGAGGGGCCCCAAGAGGCAGGAATGGAGCCCACCAGAGTGCTGCCTGCATGATGATCCTCCTCAGCTGGAGCTGAACGGCCTTAACCCCATGCAGGAAGTGACTCTCTGCACTGAGCTGGTAGGCAGCCGTTCATTTCCCTGGGTTGGTATTAAGCAGGGAGGGGAGGAGAGCTGAACCTGAGCTGGAGCTCGGCACTGGAGGGTGGAACCTTTACTGGGGCAGAAGCGACGAGGCACCGGAATGGTCTGAGGAGGTTGGTGATGAAGGACATGCGGAGCTCTCTGACTGCTGCTTTTCCCTCCACCAGGAGCCAGTTGGAGCTGTGGTGAGAACTGCGGTCCAGGAGAGGAGCGTCCTGAGAGAAGGAATCAGCAGGATCACTGTGAAGGAGGGCAGAGTGGGGGCCACTCTCTTCATACCGCCCAGTTAGTGTCCCCAGAACAGGGGATCGGGGTCCCTGGGTGTTACATGGGCATCCCTGGTATGAAAGGGAATCGGGGTCACCAGGTGTGCCATGGGGAATCAGAGTCACCAGGTGTGACATGGAGGATAGGGGTCACCGGGTGTAACAGGAGTTCGGGGTCACCAGGTGTGCCATGAGGAATTGGGGTCCCTGGGTGTGCCATGGGGAATTGGGGTCCCCAAGTGTGACACGGAGGAACATCAGGGTCCCCAGGTGTGACATGGAGGAACATCAGGGTCCCCAACTGTGACATGGGAAAACATCAGGGTCTGACATAGAGGAACATCGGGGTCACTGATTATGACAGCATGACATGGAGGAACATGGGGGTCCCTGGGTGTGACATGGAGGAACAACAGGGTCAGTGGGTATGACAGCATGACATGGAGGAATATTGGGGTCCAAGGGTGTGACATGGAAAAACATCAAAGTCCCTGGGTGTGACACGGATGGACATTAGGGTCCCCGAGTGTGACATGGAGGAATATGGGGGGGGGGGGGGGGTCACTGGGTATGAAAGCATAACATGGAGGAACCATCGGATCAGGGTCACTGGGTATGAGATAGAGGAGTTTTTAACCCCTTCCCTTTTTTTGGGGGGGGGGGGCGCAAGTAGCTGGTCTTGCCTAGGGAGTAAAATAGTCTAGCACCGGCCCTGTCCCCAGTCCCAAGTCTTTTGCAGACTAACAGGTTTTCTGCTAAGATTGCCCTGTATTTGGCTTCATCAAACTTCCCATCAACTCTGACCAGCTTCCCTGTCCCAGCTGAAGAAAAGCATCCCCACAACAGGATGATGCCGCCACGTTTCACGGTGTGTTCAGGGTGACGTGTAGTGTCAGCTTTCCACCACAACTAGCATTTTGCTTTTAGGCCAAAAAGTTCAATTTTGGTCTCATCTGACCAGAGCACCTTCTTCAACATGTTTGCTGTGTCCCCCACATGGCTTCTCGAAAACTGCAAACAGGACTTCTTATGGCTTTCTTTCAACAATGGCTTTCTTCTTGCCACTCTTCCATAAAGGCCAGATTTGTGGAGAGCACGACTAATAGTTGTACTGTAGACAGATTCTCCCACCTGAGCTGTGGATCTCTGCAGCTCTTCTAGAGTTACCATGGGCCGCTTGGCTGCTTCACTGATTAATACTCTCGTTGCCTGGCCTGTCAGTTTAGGTGGACGGCCATGTCTTGGTGGGTTTGCAGTTGTGCCATACTCTTTCCATTTTTGGACGATGGATTGAACAGTGCTCTGTGGGATTTTCAATGTTTGGGACATTTTTTTTTTTTTTATAACCCAACGCTGCTTTATACATCTCCACAAGTTTATTCCTGACCTGTCTGGTGTGTTTCTTGGCCTTCATGGTGCGGTTTGTTCACTAAGGTTCTCTAAAAAACCTCCTGTGGGCTTCATAGAACAGCTGTATTTATACTGAGATTAAATCACACACAGGTGGACTCTATTACTAATTAGGTGACTTCTGAAGGCAACTAGTTCCACTAGATTTTAGTTAGGGGTATCAAAGTAAAAGGGGCTGAATACAAATGCACGCCACACTTTTCAGATATTTACTTGTAAAAACTTTTGAAAACCATTAATCCTTCCACTTCACAATTATGTGCCACTTTGTGTTGGTCCATCACATAAAATCCCAATAAAATACATTTACGTTTTTGGGTGTAACATGACAAAATGTGGAAAATTTCAGAGGGCATGAATACTTTTTCAAGGCACTGTATGAAGAACTCATGAGCTATTCAAATACTATAGCTCAGCTTTCAGTTTAGCTCTTTAAGGGTTGGGGGGGGGGGGGGGGGTATCTCTCTGTTGAGGTTTTTGACAGCAAAGACAGAAATCAAAAAACAGTGTAACACTCCACCCTAAAGTGATAAATAGTTTGCTCATCAAGCTACATTTATAAAAGATGTGTTAATGCTATGACCTAGGCAGGCAAGATAAATGCTGATGAAAGGGATAACTGAAAGGGTGTGGATGGCAACGTGTAGAATGAAAGATATAAATTTTTTTCCTGGTTTAGCTTTGACCTGTTGACACAAACAGAGCCACGTGGGCCAGAAGCTTGCAGATACATTAGACAGACTGATGGAAGGAGTGAGGGCCGATTGGAAATGCTGTCTAGCTGCTGAGTGGGTGGAACAATCCACAATGTTCCCAGCACGTTCCAGCTGGCCAATTAATAGACACTAATTGGCTTTATTCTAAACATAAGCCATTCCATCTCAAAATCTAGGGAAAGTTTTGGCAGCTGCGACTTAAGAGAAAGAAAAAAAAAAAAAGAACTCCAAGACTGAAAGGAAAGCATGAAAAACTAAATTGATTATATTAAAAAAGGAAGACCAGTAAAGACCAGTAAACAAGACCCTCAACTAGGCAGCGTATGCATCGAAAAAGAACCAATGCAACTTCAGACAGCCTGCGACCCTGAAAATGATATGGAATATAGTATCACAATCATTGGCAAGATGGAAGGATGGGTATAAACACACAGTCTGTCAGGGTGTCAGGCACTGGGTCAGCTGCTCTGCAGAAACAAGAGACGTGTGTAACGATTATTGGTTGTAGATATTAGTACTCCTAAGAGAATGGCCTGCTTTTTAATGCAATTGGAAATCCTCTATAGTTATATTGGGTCGACATTCATGTATATTTTTTAGTTTTAAAGCTGTAAACTTATGTTTAATATCGGTTTTGCTTTATATAAAATCTTTTTATTACAAATAAGTATTTATTACAGGGCTGCACTCAGAGGAGTCTGAAATTATTAACATCAGAAGTTGCTTGCCTCCAGGTTCTCCCTGAAACATTGTATGGAGCCATCTGAAGTGAAGGGGGAGCAGCCACTATTCCAATTCATTCAACATGCTAAAAGTGATAAGTGGTTTGCTTGCTGGCTGCATATGAGAACGCGCCGTGATACGGGATTCCAGACTTCCGCACACAGGGGGTGTTCACCTCCACCGGGCAGCTTCTGCTATGAAAATTCACAGCTAAAGCAGATCTGAGGGTCCTGGGGACTCTATGTTCTGCGACACCCGTCCTATCATGTGTAAACACAGAACAGGGATCTGCCTACAAGGCAGATCCCAGTTCTGACAGGGGAGAAGGCATGAATCACGTGTTTCTGCAAAGCAGAGACTGGAATCCATCTCTTTCCCTAGTAAAAGCAGCATATATAGTACACAAACAATGGCTAAAAACACATTTAGCCCTTTGATCTCCCCAGATGTTTAAACCCTTTCCCAGCCAGGGTCATTAGTACAGTGATCTTGCATATTTTAAGCACTGATCACTGTATTAGTCCGACTGTCTGCCGCAATATCACAGTCCCATTATAAGATGCTGATTGCCGTATAAAAAACTAGTACTAGTATAAAAAAAAAATACATCCCATCGTTTGTGGACACTAGAACGTTCATGTAAAGCAATATACGCTTATTGGCATGGTTTTTTAAATCTGGAGAAATTAGATTTTTTAAATAGTTTTATTGGATGGGTTTTATAGCATAAAGTAAATATATATATACCCTGTTTCCCCGAAAATAAGACAATGTCTTAAAAATAATTTTTGCTCCCAAAAATGCGCTAGGTCTTATTTTCAGGGGATGTCTTATTTTCCATGAAGAAGAATACGGTACGAATTTTATTGTTGAACAAAAAAAAAAGGAAATTTATTACCATTTTGATTCCCCCCCCCCCTTCTGATCCTCCTGTGTCATTTTGATTGCCCCCTCTGATCCTCCTGTGTCATTTTAAGTGATCCCACTCCCCCCCACCCCTGTGCCAGTGGACACCTTCACGAGACATCCACCCCACCCCTTTATCAGACATTTCCCCCCTACCTCAGTCACCCTTGTGTGTCCACACAATGTGCACAACTCCTGCCCTGCGTGACTCACTGTCTAATTGTAAGTCAGCCAGACTCCGCCAGGGCAGAGCGAGCAGCAGGCGGCAGCTTGTCCTAGCGGCGGCGCGGGCTCTCTGATTAAAAGAGACCTCGCACTTCCTGACTGCTCCGGCTGTGCTGCGGCCAACAGTGAGCTGCGTGGCAGCGCCCGCTCCAAAGTCCAGAGTTACGGTAGCTTTGGGGGCCCTTATTATCAGGATGACCTTATGTTCGGGGGAGGCCTTATTATCGGGGAGGTCTTATTTTAGGGGGGATGCCTTATATTTCAGCTAGAGGCAAAACTGTAAGTAGGTCTTATTTTCGGGGGATTTCTTACTTTTGGGGAAACACACACATTATATATATATACCCTATTTTCTTTTTTTTTTTCATAAATGGTCAGTCTTTTTTAGTATATAGTGCGAAATATAAAAAAAATGCAGTGGTGATTGAATACCACCTAAAGAAAGATCTATTTGGGGGATAACGACATACATTTTGTGTACAGAGTTGCATGACCGCGCAATTGTCAGTTAAAGTAACGCAATGCCCTGTCACAAAAAATGACCTGGTCATAAAAAGAGGGGGGGGGGTAAATCTTCCGGAGGTCAAGTGGTTAAAGTGTTTCTACAGCCAGAATTATTATTTTTTTTTTTTTTTTTTTTTTTTTTTTTTAATTTGGATAGATGTTAACTGCTGTCCATGTTCTCCTGGGTAAAATAAAAAAGTTGTAGAAAACCACTACACATTCCCTTCCTCTGTACTGCACCCCCACTTTATAGAATGGCAAGATTCTTATATAGAAGAGTTATATTTTGTGTATTTCATGGGCATACACAAGGTTATTCTCTATTACCGGTTATGGTGATCCTCACTTCAATCTCCCCATCTTTCCTCAGTGCGTTGTTCTCCAAGATGCGAAAAGCCATTTTGCTCATTATTGCGCCTGTACACAAGTGCTGGGGCAGCCAAGTCTTTGGAAATGATTTAGGATCTATCCCAGATGTTTCCGTATTCATACTCAACCGCCCTTCCAAAAGCGGCTTGCTTGACCACTGTAAAAGAACAGAACTGTCAAAACACAATCACGGGGTCATTTCAGCACCTTATTCATTTTAATGAAATATCACTATCCATCTAATCTCTGAGTTCACACAAAGATTACATGGACAGAGCAAGGAGTTAGAAATCGCAGCACTTCCAGTACCTGTCCGGGGAGAGCCTGCCGCATCTTCTGCCATTTCTCAGCCTTTGGTATAATCAGAGACAAGTGCTCAGCCAGGAAGTGAGATGAGGATGGACCAGAATCTAAGAGCTTGCCGTATAAGTTATCAACAGCACTTATCAGTGTTTGGAGGCTAAATCAGACCAAAAAAAAAAAAAAAAAGAATATATTTAGTAACGCAGTCAGCAAACTATTCAAAGAACTGGAATCTAATTAGCTTTCCACAGTTTATGGCAGAGCTGTTTTGATATTTAAATCTAACCCAAGAACAAAAAGTTTTTTGTTTTGATTTTTCAGGCTTTATTCTCCCCTTCTTGTCACCTGGCGATCCAGTTCTGGGGTGACCATGCTTATTCACCATACAATATCTAAGAAGGTGCAGCTTTGTGACCCTAGCAAGGAACTAAAGCAATCTTCCCCTCTCCTCTTCTTTAGAACATAGAAGGGTTCTGTAGTCTTTAGGATAAATGGAAACTTACGTAACTGATAAGACTGCAGGAGGCAGAGTGTACAGAATATTATCAGCTGAGAGGATTTTACAGGATTAACAGGTATTCTTTTTTTCTTGCACTTATTATTCTATGTGAAGTTCCCAATTGTGATTGCTTTTCAGGGGCTGGATATGCTACATGGTGATTTTTTCATTCACCTGTCCCTTTAAAAAAAAAAAAATTGGAGTGGGATTGCTTGCACCAATATGGAGGTGGCTGATGACTGTATTTATTCCTCTGCCACCAGCAAACAAGCAAAAACCCAACAACTCAGAGCTCCGCTTATTAGTCCTTAAAGCGGAGTTCCACCCTAAAATTAAACTTGCCTCCATCTTCATGCCCGGGGTCACCTGAAAAACAAATGGATAATCGCATTTTTTTTACTTACCTTCTTTAGAAGAAAATATACTTACCTTACTTCCTCTTCCTCCCCTCCGCGGCCACGGCGATTCGTCACTTTCTGGCTTGCAATGATTCCTGGGAGCTGAACGTCATCGCTCCCAGGAATCAATGCGCCTGCACCGGCCCCGACGTCAGTTCCGGTGCAGGTGCCGTCATACCTTGCTAAACAGCTTCTGGGCATGCCCAGAAGCTGTGCAGGGATGACGCTGCGGCACCGGAAGTGACGGTGGGGCCGGTGCAGTGTATCGTGGGACCGAAGAAGACGGAAGAGGACGCAGAAGAGGATCGCACTGGCTTCAAGCTGCCCACACCTGAGATGGCAGCGCTGGAGAATACATTTTCAAGGTAAGTATTTCTTCTAAAAAGGTAAGTGCAACCCAGGACAGATCAGAGGCTATCCATTGTGGAATGTACTAGCCCTGACTGTCCCGGGGGTATTTTTATAAAAAAAAAGTATTCCCAGGGTGGAACTCCGATTTAATAGCTATATAGCATGAATACAGTACAAAAAGTCTAACGCGTTTCGGCCATTGCAGCCTTCCTGCAGAGCCGAAATGGGTTAGTATTTTCTGAACTGTATCCATGCTATATAGCTAAGGAGCTCTGAGTTGTGGGGGTTTTTTTTTTACAGTGGAATTTATTGCATGGGGTCACGGAGGCACCAGCCTGTGCACCAGTCTTCAGCATCTTTACTATAGACATAAGTGGTTTAGCTAGCCTATATTTTTTTGCTTCCATGATTAAAGTGGTTCTAAAGCTTTAGGATTTTTCACCTTAATGCATTCTTTGCTTTAAGGCAAAAAAACTCTGTGCTGTAGCTACCCCCCAGCTCCCCCTTTCTTACTAAAGCCTGATCTGATCCAGCGATGTGCACAAAAGTAGCGGGTCCTGCCGTGGTCTCCCTCCTCATTGGGCAGATTGAATGGATCCCACTGCTTATAATCAAATGCTATGGCGCGGGGGGGCAGGGCCAAGTCCCGCTGTCTGTGTCAATGGACGCAGCAGTGGGGCTCGGGAGCGAGCACGGACAGGCACCCCCATGGAATGGTGCATCCACCAAAGAGGAGGAGCCTTGAGTATATTGCACAGAGCAGGTGAGTATAGACATGTTTGTTATTTAAATTAAAAAAACAAAAAACAAAAATCACTTTAAACTTAGGGGTGGGGCCAAACATATTGAAGACGTGGCCTGGATGAATCAAGCGGAGACTACTTTTACCTGCTAACCACTCGGCTCGGGTTAGGTGTTCAGCAGCTGGGCTAGCTCTTTCTATTTATACATTGAATTGTATATCTAACAAGCCAAAAAGGGACCAAATAAGAGAAACTCAATGTTTACGTACACTTCAAATATAAACCATTAGAAATGTTGCCTCACTTTCTGAAGCTGGAAGTTATCATTCATATATAGATATGTGCTGATCTCCTAAATCTTACACCCAGAATAGTTTGCAGATTGTTCCAACATTGCTGTAAGCCAAAAGGAAGTCACTAAATGACCAATGTCTGTGCCTTCACCCACACCTCCAAGAGTGACCCATGAAGCCTAGTCTGTCAAGGATTTGCATGTATTTTTGCACATAAAACTTTTCTTCTCCGCTCTCCTCCCGCCCAGCAAGCTCCATTATTAAAAAATATGGTGGGACAAGGCCTTGGTGTGCTGGATATAGAGGCAGTTATCCAAAGAGATATGCAATTGAACTACTTGCATACCGCCGCCCTATAGCAGTTTTACAGCTACAGGGTGGTCACGCTTCACAGGAGCACGTATATATACACGTGATCCTGTACTTCCGGATAACCTTTGATGTTCAACCCCTTCCCAGCCAGTGTCATTAGTACAGTATTTTTAGCACTGATCACTGCATTGGTGTCACTGGTTCCCAAAATGTGTCAAAAGTCTCAGTTAGTGTCCCGACTGTCCACCGCAATATCACTGTCCCGCTATAAGTCATTGATCGCTGCCATCACTAGTTAAAAAAAAAAGGGATTTTTGTACTTACCGTAAAATCCATTTCTCTTTCATTCATCGACTGACACAGCGCTCCATAAATCATAACTACTGGGACGTCCAAAAGCAGTGCCAAAAGGAAAATGAGGGGTGGGGAAAATAACCCAAGGCTAAACATAAGAGCCCTTAACCAGGACAAAGGAGCCCTGTCTGAAAAATAAAAGTTTAAAGAAAAACACCCCTCAAGAGGGAACAGCCCCTCTTAAACAGCAGCCTGTAAAACTTTGCGGCCAAAAGAAGCATCCGCAGATGGCAAAGTATCTACCTTATAAAATTTTGTGAAGCTATGCACCGGCGACCAAGTAGCCGCCTTGCAACTTTGCGATAATGATGCCCGATGACGGAGAGCCCAAGAAGCACTCAGCGCTCGAGTAGATTGCGCCGTGACAGGGAAATGTGTAACCTGACCTTTAATGGAATAGGCCTGAGTCATCATCTGTCCGATTCATCTAGAGATGGTAGCCGAAGAAGCAGCCAGCCCTTTTCTTGGTCCATCCCGTAACTGTAAAAAGAGAGTCTGACCTCCGAAAAGACTTAGTAGCTGCCAGATACACCCGAATCTCATGAACCACATCCATGCTATGCAAAGCAAATTCCATGGGATGAGCCGGCTTGGATCACAAGGAAGGTAACACAATGTCCCCATTCAAATGCAAGTCAGGCAACTTTGGGCAGGAATGATGGACTGGGACGAAGAACCACTTTATCCCTATGGACCACTAAATAGGGACTGTGACAGGATAATGCCGCCAATCCCGATACCCTGCGGGCCAAGGTAATAGCCACCAAGAATGACGCCTTCTGGTATAACATAGGCAAGGGAATCTTCTGAATATTCTCAAATGGAGGTTTCTGAAGAACCGAAAGTACTAAATTAAATCCCATGGCGGCAAAAGGATCGTACAAGTGGAGCCACATGTCGAACCCCCTGAATGAAGGTACAAACTAATGAGTGCGTGGCTAGGGGGTCGCTGAAAGAAGATTGCCAGGGCAGACACCTGGCCCTTGATGGTACTCAAGGCCAACTTCTGACTGACAGTAGCAGAAGCCAATGGCTCCTGTTGCTCTCAGTCTCCTGTGAGACCAGGATAAGAGGAGAGTGGCATTGCAGACAAGGACACGGCTGGATTGGAAGAGGACTTGGTGGGGGGCGTGGTCTCGGCATGGCGGCGTGAGGACACTCTGAAGGAGAGCTCCCGCCACTTCGCCCGCAACAAGCCTTCTTACTGACTCCGGAGACCCCATTTTGCTCCTAACGGGATGCCCCCGAAGCGGCGACAGTCCCAGCAGCCACAGCGGACACTCCGAGCACGCTCCCACTCCATCGGAGACTTCTTCTCCGGCAGCCGCCGGTCCGGGCCTACTACTCCTACTACTCCCAAGATGGCGACTGCCCTCCAGGTACCCGCGGTGAGTGCGCTCTCCCCTATTCCCTCCCCGCGCCTGGACTCCACGGCTCCGCCGTCACCGGCATCCACAAGCTCTTCCTCGGGCTGGGTGGACCCCGCTGCTGCGGCTGCCCTGGCGGATGCTACGGACTTAAGGGCCCACATATTGTCTCTCCCCATGGCCGCCGACTTGGATAGACTGGCTGACAGGGTTGAGAGGGCCCTCCGCCAGGAGATAGAGGCAGTAAAAGCCGACACCGTTCACCTGGGCCACAGGGTGGAATCAGTGGAGACCAAGGTGGAGGACATCCTTCCTGTGGTTAAGGCTCTCTCTGATCGCTGCAAGCTGCAGGACAGGCGCAATGACACTTTATTGGATCAGCTGGATGACATCGAGAACCGGAGCCGCAGGGGGAACATTCGTATCAGGGGCCTGCCTGAAGCCACTGCGGCAAGAGACATTGTCCCCACTCTTCAGGGAGTTTTCAAGCAGGTCCTGGGGAGGGACGCCCCGGATCACATTGAAGTCGACAGAGCTCACAGGGCGCTGCGCCCCCCTTTTGATGACCCTGATAAACCTCGGGACATTATCTGCAAGCTCCACAAGTATACAGTGAAGGACCGCATAATGTACCACATGCGTGGGGTCTCTGCCATTGACTTTGACGGGGCGCAGCTGTCCTTGTACCCGGATATTTCCCGCCGAACTCTGATGCAACGCAGGGCCCTGAAACCCTGTTGGAAACTATTAGAGAAGCCGACCTGACTTATCGCTGGGGTTTTCCCTTCAGCCTCTCAGTCACCAAGCATGGTAAACAACATGTCCTGAGGAACCGGGACGACCTGCCGCACTTTTTAACCCAACTGGATCTTCCGCCTGTGGACATTCCGGACTGGCGCACCACTCCTGACCTGCCCTTACCGGCCTGCACGCCACCATGGCGCTCGGCGCGCCGTCTTGGTCGGAACCGCAACCGCTCTCGCAACCGGCCCGCACGCTCGGACCCCTGAGGGCTTGGCGACCTGGAGGTCCTGTGTTCATCTGGCCTTTCCTGGAACTTTGCAAGTTGCCCCGACAACGGGGCCCCCACATTGATCCTGACCCTGTTGGAGTAGCGTTGCCTGTGGGGCTGCGGCCTGGGGATCATGTCGCTGGGCCCCTCGGGACTGAGACGGTGGGGATACCCCTCACCACCTGCGGACTGTTTGCTGCCGGATTTTTTCATCCCTTCTCTGGCCTTTTTTTTTTTTTTTGTTTTTCTTTTGTTGCTTGGCTCCTGTTGGGACAAGTGGATTGGGATCCGTTCTATTTGCAAGAACTTGGCGGAGTGCCTTCGCTCCTCCTGCCCTACCATTTTCCCCCCTTTTTATGCACATGTTTCTATTGTGTTTTGGCACTCAAGGTGAGCGTTTGGCCCCATTTTTTCGGGGCCTCAGCCGTTGGCGGTCGGGGGCGGGCCCCTCCCTCCGCACCCCTTTCGGGTGGGGTGGTTGGGGCTCGCCCCGGTACTTATCTGGAGGGGTGGGTGGCCCCCCCGGCCCCCCTTCTCCAGCACTTTGTTCGTTTTGTTGTCTTGTTCCTGTTCCCTCTTCCCCCCTCCTCCACTTTACTTTTTGAGTCTATGGGTCACGTGTTGTTGATTTCTGCTTTACAGGGTCTGCAGTCGGGCGGTCAGCGGTGCTGCTGGGTCTCTCTCTCACTCCTGTCCTGGGTGCACAGGTCCTTGGTTCTGACAGCTTATGAATGGCTCCTCTGAAGATCCTGACGTATAAGGGTTCGGGGCCTGAGGTCCCAATTTCAAAGAGGTAAGTTGTGGCTTGAGTTGCGTGGACTGGGCGCACAGGTGGTTTTCTTGCAGGAGACGCATTTTGCCCCCCAATCCATACCCAGGGTGCCCACTCACTTATACAGTCAGTGGTTTCACAACCACTCAGCACGACCGAAGTCTGGGGGAGTCGCTATTGCACTTCACAGGGACTTCCCTTTTGTCCTGACCGACACCCTCTCTGACGCACAGGGCAGATGCTTTTTCCTGAGGGGGACTCTGTATGGCCGCCCATTGACCTTGGCTTCCCTTTATGCCCCGAATTGGGGCCAGCTGACCTTCCTTGAGTCGACCTTGGATTCTCTGGCCACGTTTCGTGAAGGCCAGTTGATCCTTGGAGGGGATTTTAATTTCTGTCTAGACTCTCGTACTGACACGTCCTCGGGGCGCTCGGCACACTCGTTCGCGGCACACCGCCGACTCCTCCGGCTGTTGCAGACGCACGGCCTGGTGGACTGCTGGCGACTCCTCCACCCCTCACTGCGAGACTACAGCTATTACTCGGCGACTCATGACTCATATTTGCACATTGACATGCTCCTAATTGACCAGTCCCGACTAGATTCCCTGGTGGGTGCGGACATCTCAGTCTGCACTCTCTCCGACCATGCCCCGGTGACGGTGCAGATGGACTTCCTCCACCGTGGGGATAGGGAATGGACATGGCGACTGAACGAGAACCTTTTTGATGACGCAGTGGTAACTACAACTGTGAGTGACTCAATTTCTAACTATTTCAGCGAAAACAATAGCGAGGAGGTTACCCCGTCGGCGATCTGGGAGGGGCACAAGGCAGTGGAACGTGTCGAACTGATTTCGCAGGGGCCACGCTCGAGGAAGGACCGCTTGGCGGACCTTAATCAGCTTCTTATGCAGATTTGTGAGACTGAACTATCACATAAGCGTTCACGGGCGTCGGGGGACCTCCAAAAGCTACAGGGCCTACGGGAGGAGCTGTCTGCTCTCCTGGAGACTCAGATACATAGCCGGCTTCGGTATATCTCCCACAAATTCTACGAGTGCGGTAACAAATGCGGGCGCTTGCTGGCCAGAGCCCTACGTAAGCAGCGAGCCTCGACTCACATCCTCAAGCTACAGACCCCCCAGGGCCCGGCGACCCAGATTCCCTCCCAGATCGCGGACGCTTTCAGGGAGTATTACTCTCGGCTCTATAACCTCTCGCCCTCCCTTTCGGACACCGCGGCGGCAGCCAAAAGCGACCACATTAAGCAATACCTGGAGGAGGCTGATGTCCCCCATTTGACCACCCGCTCGGTGACGGCCCTCGAGCGACCCATTTCGGAACAGGAGCTAGAACTAGCCCTCAAGGCTCTGCCAAAGGGCAAGAGCCGGGGTCCCGATGGTTACACCAACGCGTTCTATCTTAAATTCCGCTCCTCTCTGCAATCCCCGATGTGTAAGTACTTTAACTCACTGGCGCTGGGTTCCCTGACCACCAGAGATGCCCTTCTCGCTCATATCACTGTTCTCCCTAAAGACGGCAGGGACCCCACATTACCCAGTAGCTACCGACCGATATCGTTACTCAATACGGACGTCAAGATCCTGGCCAGGATCTTGGCGGACCGTCTAAAGCCTCTGCTGCTCTCGGTTATCCCCCCCGACCAGACTGGTTTTATTGTGGGACGGGAAGCGCGCGACAATGCCAACAGAGCGCTCCAAATAATCCATTGGGTCGGGTCCCACCCTCACCATCCACCCTGTCTCCTGCTGTCCACGGACGCTGAAAAAGTGTTTGACAGGGTGGATTGGCTCTACATGCGCCTGGTCCTGGAACATCTAGGTCTGGATCCTCGCATGACTGGATGGGTGGCGGCGCTTTATGCCTCGCCCGAAGCCAGGGTGAAGGCAGGGGGATACCTTTCCCTGCCCTTCCCAATCCGGTACGTGCCAGGGCTGCCCCCTCTCGCCGTTGCTTTTTGCCCTGACACTGGAGCCATTTCTGGGGAGAGTCAGGGCGAACCCAGACATTGGGGGGGTCACGGTGGGTCCCACGGAACACAAATTATCGACCTACGCGGACGATGTCCTTTTTTACGTAACCAGACCTCAGACGTCGCTCCCTGTTCTCATGTCCGAGCTCAGGTCCTTTCATACACTCTCCCACTTCAAAATTAACTTTGACAAGTCGGAGATACTGCCCCTCTTTGTTCCTCAGGACATGGCCTCGGCTTTGCAGTCCTCCCTACCGTTCACCTGGTGCCACTCCAAACTCAAGTACCTGGGGGTTTACCTTCCCGACTGTTCCACAGACGTGTTCGGACTCAACTATGCACCCCTACTGAATGTGATCCTCAGGGATCTGACAGACTGGACCAATTGACACTGACTTGGATTGGGAGGGTGAACGTGCTCAAAATGAACATCCTGCCACGGATTCTATTCTATTTACAGATGCCACCTGTGCGCCTACCCAGGTCTTTCTTCTTGAGCCTCAACAGCCTGTTTATCCGTTTTGTTTAGAATAGTAAGCATCCCCACCTGGCTTTCCCCCTCATGCAGCGTTCCAAGTGGACAGGTGGGCTGGGGATCCCCGTGATTCGGAGATATTATGAAGCGATTGCTTTACAGCGAATCCTGTACTGGCACCACCATGTCCGGGACAAGCTTTGGGTTCCTATGGAAAAATATATGGCAGGCAGGAACCTAGCCCATGCTCCTTGGCTCCCCAGGGAACACAGGGGCCTCTCCGTGCGGGTCTCTCCATCCACAACCCACACCCTGCAGGTTTGGGATGAAGTTAATGCAAGATAACAGCTGTCGGTGGTGATCTCCCCGCTAGTGCCACTCGGGTTTCCCGTGGTTCCTCCCAGTGGAGGATGTTTCCTTCTTTGGGACGTGTGCGTATGGTGGGGAGACGTGCTGCGGACGCTTTGTACAGGAGGGGAGGATATTGCCACTCACAGAGCTCAGGGAGCGCTACAGGAGATACCCGATGGACTTGTAGCGTTATCGCCAGTTGACTCACTTCCTTCTTCCTAAGATGGTGGTGATTCGTTCCCCAACGCTGATGTCCCCTTATGAGAAGCTATGCATCTACAAGGACCCGATCCAGCATTCCATAACGCTGCTGTAACAACTTCTTTGCCCTTCGGACCTGGAGTCCAAACCCCTATTTGTGAGGAAGTGGGAGAGAGACTTGCAGTGCACCTTTTCTGAGCAAGAGCTGACCAATATGTACTAACTGACCCACTCTAGCACGGTGGATACTAAGATGCAGGAAAATAGCTATAAATTACTGACAAGGTGGTACAGGGTACCCTCCCGGCTCGCACGGATCTTCCCGGGTGCCTCGGACCGCTGCTGGAGGGGTTGTGGGGACCGGGGCACCTTCCTCCACATTTGGTGGGGGTGCCCGCTCCTGCGGCCGTTCTGGGCGGACATTCGGGCACAGATCTCGGCAATCCTGGACGTGGATGTCCCTGATGACCCACAACACTTTCTACTGCACGTACCATCCATCCATCTTAGCCGATACAGGAAAAGTGTTCTACCGCACTTGTTAAATGCCGCGCGTCACCTGGTCCCGGTGTTCTGGAAACAGACGAGGGTACCTGATAGGGCGGCATGGATCACATTGCTAAACAATATTATGGCAGCTGAGGAGTGGATGGCCCGGTGTAGGGACCGTTATGACAAATTTTACATGAAATGGGCAGTGTGGATAGACTATACGGCCTCGGGCGCGGGTGGCTCTGCGCCCGTGCCGGTGGCTGACCCTGCTGTGTGATAGACTCTAGCCACGGACCCATGCTGACGCTGGCAGCATTGAGACGATTCTGCATTGTTGTTGTATCCCTCTTATCATGATTTTGCCTTATGACCTCTAGACTCAACCTCTCATCACCCCCATGTATTTCTTCTATGTATCTCTTCCTAGCTTCTCCCTGACCCTTTCTTCGTCCTTCCCCCTCTCCTTTGTCCTCCCCCCCCCCCCCCTTCGATTTCTGGCCTTGGCTTCCTATCAATACCTGACCTACCTTTGACGTGCAGAGCGCTTACAATGATAAAAGATGTGTTCAAACGTTGCCTGCAAGGGCCATCACCCTTATTCATTCTCCCTAGTTGCTTTGCACAAGGTTTCTTTTGCTTCTTGGTTACAATGGCCTCTTAACTTTAATGTTGCAATGTCCAGTGCCCTTGAAGGGGTTACTTCCATGTGTATCTTGTTATGCCTATTATCTTTGCCTTTCTGTCTGTTTTTATGTTTGCATTCCAAAACTTAAATAAAGATTATACAAAAAAAGAAAGAGGACTTGGTAAGTGTTTTTCAGCATGGGGGCGGGGGGGGGGGAACAGGTATTGGAAAGTTTTTAACCTTAATGCTAGAAATGCATTAAGGTTAAAAACCTTTGGAGTTCATAACCACTTCATCCTGCCTCTCTGAACTTCTTTCATTACCTACAACATACACTATATGCCCAAATCTATGTGGACATCCGAAATACAGAGTTCAGGTGTTTCAAGTAAAGGGTACTGTTAATGCTACAGTCTTTAACAATATTTTATAGAATTGTGTGCTTCCAATTTTGCAGTAACTCTTCTGTTCTATAGGCAAAACAAAAAGTGTGAGAAAATCCCTGCAAATTAAGGGAACCCCTCGAGTCCCCAGAAATAATGTCCTGATTGAAAGATTTCCCCTCTGGGATTTTTTTTTACTTTGACTTTCAATGATAAATGGTAAACAGGACAAAAAGAGAGAGGGCGAACCACCCTAACAGGGACAAAAGTAGCATTAATAACCTGACAGGTGTTCTAATCCAATGTCCCTTTATTCAAAACTAAAAAAATAAATAAAAAAGTTTTGCCTTGAGTTATACTTTTAACCGGTCCCACTGGCCACCACTATCCAATCTAAGGGTCTTTATCAATTGCTGCAAACCCCAAAGAAAAAAAAAAGTTTAACATATCAAAACAGGCTCACTCCAACAAGCAAAAAAAAAAAAAAAAAAAAAATGCATATTCCACATAAAGAAAGGAGAACATATAACAATAAGGATAGTATGTCCTTTTTCCCCCTCATGACAAGTGCTAGGGTTACCTGTGCATGGACAGATGCGACCCCTGAAGTTGCTCCGTGATCCACTGTGCAGAGCGATGAAGAAACTTGCTTCCTTTCGGCAGAATGTGAGGCCGGCAGAGAAGGGACTCTATACCACACATCCACGTCTGCTGCAACTTCAGCATGAGCGTTTCTGTTACAAAACACAAGTTTAACTCTCAGACTACATACTGTACTAACTGAGAAAGCAACAACACTGTGCAATATTACTGCTCTAATGTAAATATAGCCTGAAAATTACACATTTAAATTAGCAGTGTTAACTGTTAAAAGGACACGATAATAGTTTTGTTTATGCTTTGTAATATAATTTTTCCTGGCCCCTCCCCACTGCCGAGTACCCCCATAGCAAGCAGTTTACTATTGAAGCACTTGTGTGTGCTTGCTCCTTAGCCAGCTCTGTGTATTCATTGACAGCTCAGCCCCATGCTCCCTCCTCAATGGCTGTGATTGACAGCAGCAGGAGCCAATGAAGAGGGAGAGAGCTGAGAGAGCCTCTGCTCTCGTGCACATTGCTGGATCCAGATCAGGCTCAGGTAAGTATTTGGGGCTGGGGGGAGCTGTATGCAGAAAGTTTTTTACTTTAAAGTAGTATTAGAGGTTCAGCTTTTTTTCCTTTTTTCAGCAGATTTTCTGATCCCATGTACTAGGCTTTAGTCTTACTGCATTTATTTATTTACATACTGTGCCTTACACATCTATGCTCAATACTCATTTGCCACCATGCAGCGGTACCTGACAACTGAGTTTTATCGGAGGGTTGTGCACACAGCTGGAACATCGTGAGAAGCAGGTCCTCGGCCGATGGCATTTGCAGACAATTTTTCACAGAACTAAAAAAGTTGGAGGCCACATCGCAGATGAAGGACACAGACTGCTCAAGGTCACCGGCTTCTGAGAAATCCTTCGTTTTAGTCAAGGTGCAGTGAAGTTTATCAATGATCTTCTCCACGTAGACTTCTGCTATGAGTGTCTCTGGAAGAAAATAAACAGATTTTTTTTTTTTACACACACAAAGAAGTACAAACCCTTATAGAGGAACCATATGCTGCTCACAGGGGACTAAAGGCCTTCAACACAAGGAACTAAAGGCCTTCACACAGGGGAACTAAAGGCCTTCACACAGGGGGACTAAAGGCCTTCACACAGGGGGACTAAAGGCCTTCACACAGGGGGACTAAAGGCCTTCACACAGGGGGACTAAAGGCCTTCACACAGGGGGACTAAAGGCCTTCACACAGGGGGACTAAAGGCCTTCACACAGGGGGACTAAAGGCCTTCACACAGGGGGACTAAAGGCCTTCACACAGGGGGACTAAAGGCCTTCACACAGGGGGACTAAAGGCCTTCACACAGGGGAACTAAAGGCCTTCACACAGGGGAACTAAAGGCCTTCACACAGGGGAACTAAAGGCCTTCACACAGGGGAACTAAAGGCCTTCACACAGGGGAACTAAAGGCCTTCACACAGGGGAACTAAAGGCCTTCACACAGGGGAACTAAAGGCCTTCACACAGGGGAACTAAAGGCCTTCACACAGGGGAACTAAAGGCCTTCACACAGGGGAACTAAAGGCCTTCACACAGGGGAACTAAAAGCCTTCACACAGGGGAACTAAAGGCCTTCACACAGGGGAACTAAAGGCCTTCACACAGGGGAACTAAAGGCCTTCACACAGGGGAACTAAAGGCCTTCACACAGGGGAACTAAAGGCCTTCACACAGGGGAACCAAAGGCCTTCACACAGGGGAACCAAAGGCCTTCACACAGGGGAACCAAAGGCCTTCACACAGGGGAACCAAAGGCCTTCACACAGGGGAACCAAAGGCCTTCACACAGGGGAACCAAAGGCCTTCAACACAGGGGAACTAAAGGCCTTCAACACAGGGGAACTAAAGGCCTTCAACACAGGGGAACTAAAGGCCTTCAACACAGGGGAACTAAAGGCCTTCACACAGGGGGACTAAAGGCCTTCACACAGGGGAACTAAAGGCCTTCACACAGGGGAACTAAAGGCCTTCACACAGGGGAACTAAAGGCCTTCACACAGGGGAACTAAGGGCCTTCACACAGGGGAACTAAAGGCCTTCACACAGGGGAACTAAAGGCCTTCACACAGGGGAACTAAAGGCCTTCACACAGGGGAACTAAAGGCCTTCACACAGGGGAACTAAAGGCCTTCACACAGGGGAACTAAAGGCCTTCACACAGGGGAACTAAAGGCCTTCACACAAGGGACTAAAGGCCTTCCCACAGGGGAACTAAAGGCCTTCACACAGGGGACTAATAGTGTGTGGCCTATTTTTATTTTAAGGTCTTCTTTCAGTTTTTAACCTTGCATTTAAAATATTCAGTTCAATACAGTGTACATATTACAAGAATTTTAAAGTATCGGCTTATACTCCACTTCACTAAAGAAAAAAGTGTGAAGGTGAAAATAAGGCATTCCTATGCCAAATGTCATTTTTATTGCTTTGGTACATATTAATATGGGGAAATGCCCCTGCCTTACTTACCACTACCATATACACATTGATACTCTGCGTTACTCACCATTCTTAACATGTTCTGAGAGCACTAAGCTCAGTAGCGTCCATTTGTCAGAGCAGTAGGTCTCTGATTTTCCTGCCTTGTCTGTTATGCCGCTGGTACATAAGTCACTTGCTAGAGAAAGAAGTCTGTTACCCAGAACGTCCCCTTTCAGCCAGTCACAGATCAGGGAATGCTTGATGGGATCAGAACAGGCCTGAGGACCAGAAATGTTAAAGTGATATTAAAGGTAGAATTAAAAAAAAAAAAAAAAAAAAAGAAACACATGTTCTACTTACCTGCTCTGTGCAAAGGTGCACAGAGCAGCCCCTATCCTCCTCTTTTCAGGTCCCCCACCAGCGCTCCTGGCACCTCCTCTTCTCCGAGTGCCCCCATAGCAAACCACTTGCTATTGGGGAACTTGTGCATGCTCACGCCTGAGCCCCACTCTGCGTGCCCTAAGACACACAGAACGGGGCTTGGCCCCGCCCCACGCTGCCTTCTCAGTAGCCGTTATTGACAATGGCTCCTGCTGCTGTCTCTCAGCTAATGAGGAGGCAGAGACCCAAGAGAGCAGCTGCTCTCCTGCATATCATGATCAAGATCGGGCTCAAGAAAGTAGTGGGTGGGGGCTCTGCGGAGGGAGCTGCACACTGAAGGTTTTAAATCTTTATGCATGGAATGCATGGAGGTAAGAAAAACTTCAGCTTTTAGAACCACTTTAAACAACTTACAAAAAGAAGCCTCTATGCACGCACGCACGCACGCACACACACCTTGAAAAAATCCAGTCCAAAACAAATTGTTTCTAATGGCTTTTTAGTAGTTTTGTGTGCAGATAGCATTTGGTACAAGTGCATGAATTCAACATCTGAGAAGGTAAGCCTGGCTGTTTGAGGTTAAAGTGAAATGTAACTGTATCTGAGCACCACTAAAACCGAAAAAAACTATTTGATTCATTTTTTTATATTCAAAGCAAACTCATTCATGTCTCCATGCTTTATTTTTTTGGGAAATCACTTTGAAAAGCACTGCCCCTAGCATTTCTAATAATAGCCATCTTGAGTAAGGGCAGATGATTCATGTAACATTTACTTCCTGGAATCCATCTGCCTCAGGCATGCAGGCAGGAGGGTGTGCTTGGCTGAGAAAGCCCCTCCTCCAGATGAACGGGAAAAAAAAACACACCCATGAAGACTTCTGGGATGTATGACATTTTGGCATAGGCCAAAAAGCAGAAAGCAACTTAAAAAAAGTGTAAAACAAGTAAATATAATAACGATTAAAAATAGCTAAGTAGATTAAGAGACTTTGGCTTTAAGCCCCTGTTCACATTGAGTGCGGCTTCCAAATAGTGCGATTTCATCTGAAATCACATGGATTTAAAAGCTGCATCTAAGTAAGACTTTCAAGTCATTTGTGAGGCTTTATGCACAGATGTTTATTGAAGGCGCACCCAAAATCGCCAAAAATGTGCATGTACTACTTCTTCAAATTGATGCGGTACCGCAAAGTCGGTGTTGCATCAAATTCAATACTGCCGTTGCCGGCAATAGGATGCCACTTGTCATGCGAGCTGACCTGTCAAATCGCATGGCAAATCTCTCCGAAGCGAACAGGGGTTTAGGGTAGTATTTAGGGTAGATCAGGAATTGCGTTCAGTTTTAAACGAGTAGTTTAGTTCAGTTAATTTTGTTGCTGGCTAGCTGGAAAGTAAGCGGAGTGCCCTCTTTGTATTGTTTTGTAAAGTGCCTTACACATCTGCAGTTTCATTTTTTTGCGAATTCCAAACGGATCTCAGCATCTGCCATTGGTATTCCTTTGTACTCGTTTATTACATATTTTATGTTTAATAACTTCACAAGTATCGTTATGGCATGGCCAAGTAGCTGCTTTAGTAGCTAAAACAAAAAGCCAACAGATCACACATTTATAAAGCACAGCTATGGGCTTACAAAATGTGTTTAGTACTTTATTTGTTTTAGGAATCCTAAGTAAGCGGAATGCTGTAAAAATGAATGCAGTTTAAAGACCAAAAAAATGGGGGGAGAGCCTGGAAGTGTGACCTGTCAAAGTTTATTAAGCAGAGACAAAAAAGAGACCAGCATTTAATGAACGAGACCTAAAATACAAGTCATGGTGTGCAGTGTCCAGTAGACAGCCTATCCAATCTCCATTTTAAATAGGAGCCAAGGGGCAACGTTTTTACCCAGCAGGTCTGATACATCCTCAAAATCAAGCAAGCCATATTACCTGCCTTGCTAGGAAGGATACTAAGAGTATTTGGGCTGAAATACTTCAGTGATTTGCTGCTACAGATTACAGGCCGTCAATGCCAGCCACATGTTTGATAGCACTGGCCATTGGTCATGTGACCTTTGTTGAAAAAGAGGATTAGTGTTCAGACTTTCTGATCCTACCTTCAGTATAGATCACATGATCCAGCGACTACACCTTTTACAAACCTGAGAAGCACTGTAAATAATCTCATGCATTATTTTCTCCAAATAATGTATTTCAGCCTTTTTCTCACATTATTGCATCTTTACGCCTTACTCCCCCCTCTTAAATATGTTTAATGGCACAGTAATAATAAAAAAGAAGTGTTAATACTACAGACGTCAATGTAGGACCACTCAACAATGTACCCTAAATATTCACACCCAGTTTCCGAAAGGAATAGCCTTTACATTTGTAATGGGAACAGTGCCAATCACACTTCCCTACCTCCATTAGAGACCTAATACATTGGACTGACTGAATCCTAAAATATCTTTTAAAGTTCTTCTCAAAAGAGAAAAGTATGGCAAAAACTTTGCTCATACTTCTCGTCCGAGTCACAGAAGTGCACTTACTTTTGCTCTCCTGTGACCCAGAATCAGCCGTCAGCGGGCTAAAGCTTCCTCTCAGCTGACATCACAGAGCCACTCCAGACTCTGGAAGAATCATCATCATATTGTCCGGATCCATCTTGACAGCTGGTTCTGGCTCTCAGCATGCAGCTGAGAGCCCAAGCCAGCTGTGCTCGCCACCTCAACATCCAGTAAGCACTGGAAGGGCAAAGCAGAGAGCGGTCACTGACAGTAGC